>NC_083338.1:11149510-11154832 GCF_019175385.1 Lycium barbarum
TAATGAAAAAGTACGGGCTTTCTCCTACTGCTTGAGAAATAAGCATTCGGAACACTAAGACTTCAAAGGGGGCTGTGTTGATACATCGACTTATCAATTACACCGGGTGAAACACAACCTATCCAGGAATCTGGACCAGAACCCACTTTCACCATATCGAACTCGATAAACCCGACTCCTGAGATAGAGAAATGCAATGAATGGATGGATTCCTTCATTCATCGTAATGAAACCATCCAGCAACTGGCGGTAACAAAACCTCCTTGTTGTGGAGCTGGCCGACGATTGGGCCTCGAAACATTTGATTTGGAAGGAATGCTTTCACAAGCGGTAGAAAGAGACCATGTTCGATACTCACCTAGATAGACAAGCAGTCAACCTCGATTCCCTTAACGTAACGGAGTCCTTTTTTCTCGAATGCTCGTTTTCTTTGCATACAGACTAGATGAAACGAAACTAAAAGCCCCGTAGTTTGCTTGAACAGAAAGATGACCTAAGGCCATAGCTAAGTTATCGTTATCGGACACGTGAGATATCCCGGCTAGAGAGCATTGATTTCTCCTTTCGTTCTTCTGTGCGAAGGCGAGAAGAAAAAAGACATTCATTTCAAAACTATGAGGTGAGAAGAAAACAGAAAAGAAAGAGTTTTGAAGAAAGCTACGGGAAAGTCAAATCATTTCTTTTTTATCGACTATATATGCAAAAGGAATAATTCTAGCTAAAGAGATGAGATCCCTGCGCCTGACTAATGGAAGCAAGGGACCGAGTTATTCTCTATAACCATAATATAAAACAAGTAACCCTGGAAGCTTCGAAGCGGACTTTAAAGAAATGTCATATAGGGAAAGTCCAGCTTCAAATCCGACTTCTAACTCCCTCATCTTAGAGTTCTCGTTAGAGCAGAAGTAAGGCACGAAGCGAAGAGCTCAAGGTCAGGCAAGGCAGTCTAAGAGGCTAAGGAAGAGTTGGGGTAATGTTGTGTGTGCCAATTGAAGTCATTCTAAAAGCTCCTTCGTTTGTGTCCCAGTTGCCGATCAAGCTAATAAAGACTAAAAAAGACCAATCACTTGCTTATTCGCCAGCTTGGGTTTCGGTTGCAGATGCGATTGATTATGCCATTCTTGCTTTCGGTGGAAGAGAATGACGAAGATCTAGGCATGCACATTCATGGAGAGGCCAAGTGATGGGTTACGGTTCTGCGACAGGTGAAGTTTCGGTTGGAAATGCCTTCTTGGGTGACTCTTTCCTTTGATAGCATGCTTTATCGGTGGAAGGTGTCGAATGATGGCCGACTTGTCTTGTCTTTTCGATTGATTGGCTTACGGATGGAAGGTTCGGACAAGAATTCCTAGGCCGAGTGTTGGGCTTTCGGGATCAAAGAATCTTAAGAATTGCCTCTCTTACTTTCATCTTTGGTTGATGAATTAAGACTGCCCCTCCATCTGAATGAAAGCCCGAGGGAATATGAAAGCTATCCACCGGATCTTGGAAACAAGGCACACAGGTCCCCTGAGCTGAGCTCCTTTCGCTTCGACCCATGAATCTTTCTATCCATTAATCTTTATCTTAACCAAAAGGAATTCTCTTTTTCTAGTCTTATTTCATACTAATACAAGAAGAATGCTGCAAGAGGTTACTAATCATGCTATTCCTTCTGTCTTCCCTCACCTCCATCTTCAACTATAAAGCGGTTTAAGGAGTGCCCTTCGCACCTTACTTTTTCTTTTAGCCTTCGTGCCCCATCCCCCAATGGTGCATTCACTCCCGCCCTTAAGAGTTATTGCTTCAAGTCAATTTGCCTTGCTAATGCGAGCTTGCCCTCTATTATTACTGTACAGAGCGGGGAAGAAGCACTACTGAAGGTCATTACTGTGTTGGATCAACTACTTCAATTGGAGCATTCTGGTAAGCTTGATCCTCGGGTTAAGGTAGCTGCCAAGGAATGAATCAAAGACCTAAGGACGTTTCCAATACCACTGCTCCCGCTGAGACAATTGTAGCTCTTACGCAAGCTATTTCTTTTGCACTTGAAGACATAAATAGTCGAACATTTTGGATCTTAACGCTTGTCCTTCGCTCTGGATTCCTTGCCCCCGCCATTGCTTAAGGATTCTCGCCCTTCTTAGCTCTCTTCTTCCATCGGCTCTTCTTTCATCTGGAAGAATGGGTCCTCTCCTGTTGGCGAATCTCCTTGCTATTGTTGTTTCAAATATATATATATATATATATATATATATATATATCCCATTCCTGCCTGTCCTGCGGCACATGCGGTACCAGCTCTTGTTCTTGATGTGGCTCTTTCGGAAGTTGCGGAAGATAGTATAGATGCTCCTCTTCTTTGTGCGACAGTTGTGGATGCGCTTTACTTCTTAGTATCCCAGTGCAGCTGTCTTGTTTCAGCTATGGTCTTATATAGAGAAGGAGTGTGAAAGCTAGCTCTTGAAAGCAGTGTGAGTTAGGCCCGAATCGAATCAATAAATGCAATTTGTTATCACGCAGTGCAACAGGCAAGAAATGAAATAGAAGAATTGTATGCCCACCGCGCCCTCTCTTTCAATTGAGCTGATCGCCGTATATGGTTCGAGTTCGGTACGTTGCAATTACTTATTTTTCATTTGCAGAATAATAAGGAGATGTAGAGTGAAGGACATTGCACATAAAACTGAAGCAATCATTGATGATTTATGGGTCTTCTTCTCTTCAATCCGGCCACAGCCCTTGTTTTCCTTGTCTATTGAGATTTCCCCTAGTCATCAACTTGATAGAAAGAACTGCCTTACTCTGGCTTTCAACATTCGCTGTTCTTGAAAGCACTCTCCTATCTATTTATCTACCTCGTGTCAGAAAGAGTTGACTGAATCAAACCACCCGAGAAGGCAAATAGACCCGTTCACCAGCAACTGTTGCAATTCCCTCTAACTGCGCCAACTACTCCACCTTGCGTTTCCCCTCTTGCTTCAACACCGTTGATTTCAATGTATGTTGTAAGGGAAGCAAGAATCTGTATGGTGAATGAAATCATTCTCTGAGATCTGGGAAGAGTAGCCGACCTAATCAATCTGCTCTTACGAGACCCGGCCAACTCAGTCAATCTCCAGGTCCCTAACGAACGAGTCATTCACTTTTGTTTGATCAACCAATGGCTATAATGACCCTCGCGAATTGCTGACGTCAATCGATGACTGAAATGACTTTCAACGAAAGATTGCCTAATGCTAGATCTCTTCTGGATTCCATCTCACTCTCTTTCGGTCCGAAGCCGATAGGAAGTGAAAGTCGCTGAGGTAAGTTCCGATAGAGCTAGGTTCCGGGTATTCCTACCATTTTTTCTTATAGGTTACTCTTTGAACTCAACATTAAAGCACTGGAAGAGAATCGCTAGCCTCTTTGGGGATTTAGGTCTATTGCTTATGTCCGATTTGCTGAGGCTAGCTTGACTTCACTCACTTCAGAGAGAGAAAAAAAGAATAAGAAAGGAGCGTAGCAGCTAGAAAGAGAAAGAAATCCCCTCTTCCGCTTAAGGCACCGAAGTCCCTGAGCTAATATCAATAGCAGTTGATTCAAGGGAAGTTCTTTCTAGAGCAGTAAGAGCCTATTCTGTCTTGCTTTCTGATTCAATTCCGCTGCTAGGGTGAGCTAACTCCAAAAAACCCGTCCACAGTTCGGATTTCAGGCTGCAACTCGCCTGCATGAAGCCTGAATCGCTAGTAATCGCCGGTCAGCCATAGGGCGGTGAATTCCTTCCAGGGCCTTGTACACACCGCCCCTCTCCTTTTCTAGCTGCCCAGATTGAATTCCTCTGGGAACAACTAAACTATTAGCCAAAGGTCTAGTGGAAACTGCTTAGTCGAGGGAAACTCCCCTTTTTGTCTCGTACCTCCGCTCCTAAGCTAACTAAGAGCGCTATCCGTTCCTACGCCCCCTACCGAACCTGAGGATGAAACTTGAGATTCATTCTTCTCAAAACAAAAGCAGTACCGAAGATAGTAAGAAATCCGGACAAAACCTTCCTGTTTTTGGGGAAGAAGAAAGTACCGGATTAAGTAGGCAATCTTAGGACAATTCTTTTTCTTCATTAGGGCTTTTAGCCCCGAGTCGATCGAGGGCATTTCACTCCTAGCCCAGAAGGGAAGGGCTTGTTTGCGACTAGCAGTAGCTGGCAACGGTCTTTGACGCATCTATTAGCTGAAGAGGCCTAAGGCTGGTCTCTTTCCTCTCGTACCATGCCTGTTGAAAGTTCCTTGCCTTTTCCCTCTCCCTGTAGGTCGAGCCTCCTTTTCAGTCGCCCTCTCACTTCGTTCGAGCTGAATTACATCCTCCCTCTTTATGGTGAAAATCAAATGCCAACGTGCTTGAAACATAAAGTTCGAAGTGGGATGGGATCTAGCCTTTGGGCTTAGTTCAGAGTTCTGCCTTCTAGGCTTCTTCCAACATCAGGAAAAGCCTTTACGCGGGTATGAATCAACTAAAAAAAAGGGAATCCGGATCCTTCGCCACCTTCTCTCCTTGGTTCTGAGATTGTAAGGATTTCTGCCCTCTTTCTCTTCAAATTAAACCGGCATACTGAAATCGATTGCACTAAGGAGCTTCGATTTTGCTGAAAGAAGGACTTCGTTGAAAAAGAGAAATCTATTGGTTACATCTCGCGTACTTGCCCATATTACAACTATGGGGTGACCCACTTCTACTTACGCTGATTCCAAAGCTGCTCCCATTCCTCAAAGCCCGGCAGCAGAGTCAACCCCTCCTTCGGTCGGTTCATGAGCTGCCAAAAGCGAACTCTACGCTCGGTAGCTACCGGAAGTTGCTTCGCTCCCCAACTCGTTTAAGTCAACTGATGCCATGGGGCATTCCCTTGTTTACGAAACTGGGCTATGAAAAGCATCGAGAAAGAAAGGAATAGGACCTAGGGCGTGAAATAGCTCCTAAAAAGAATTTCTCTCAGGGTGTTCACTCAAACTCAAAAATCATTTAACTAACCGGGTATTCACTTCTACTAGTCTCGCCTACAACGGATTCAATAGCAGTGGATCTTGTTAAGACCGCGTCTTCCTTCAACAGCGGGGATAAGAGAAGAGCTAATGCTCTTACTATAGCACCAACCAAAAGCGGATTCTCGGCATCTCAGAGCAGAATGGATTCCCTTGCTTTCGGGCGATTCCTCTTTGAGCCCGGCCACTCTTTTCATTTACTATCGAGAACTGGATTCGTGAAAATAGAGGATCTCCACTTGACTTATAGCTGCGTAAGAAAAGCTAGGCAAAGGAGCTGGATGAGATCCCGCCTCAGATGTACTCTTTTGAGGGATGATGAATCCCC